>NC_057801.1:79123297-79127587 GCF_018294505.1 Triticum aestivum | reverse complement strand
CACCGCCGCCCGTAGTCCCCGAGACGCGGCGCCTCGCCGCCGTCTCCCCGTCAGACCCCGCCGCCGCCGGGCTCCCCTCCGTCTGCCGAAGGTGCGCTGCCTCCTCTGTGACGCGTCCGCCATCGCGGGCCTTGCCCTCCACCCCGTGCCGCCCCATTCGCCGCCGCGCCCGGTCGCCGGCGTCCTCGGTCAGATCCGCCACCCCCGGCCCTTTCCTCAACTCCGGCCAGCCGGCCTCCTCCTCAACCCCGCCGGCCCTTCTCCTCCGGCCACACTCCGGCGAGCCCAGCCCGCCTCGGTTCGTGCACCGCCCCGATCTGGATCTGGATCCACGAGGTTGACTTTGTTTTTTTGCCTAAGTCCCAGTAGTTTTCAGCATAATGTTGCCCTGTTCATCGCATCATAACTCCATGTATACTGCTCGTCTTCGTGCGTGTAATATATCAAAATGTTCGACATGAGATGCTATACATTTCATTCCATTGTGTCATGCTTGTTTGAGATCATCTTGATGCCTGAATCATCGTTGCAAGAGTGCTATATGATGTTAATCTGCTGAAACTGTTATAACTTGATGATTTGTGTTTTTCGTTGCATTTTGTGTGTGCATCCTATGAGCTTGATGTCTACATGTGTTTTGTACTTCATCATGTAATATTTGCTGTGGTGCAATCCATGTATTTTTCTGAGTCTTTTACTAAGTGCATCGAGCTCGTGTAGGGTACTTGCTGTTGCTGTTTTGCTAGACAGTTTCCGCTATATCATGATGCTATGTAAACCTGCTGCTACAAGTCATTCTATGCATAATATGGAGATGTTCACTTAGGATGTTTTGTTGTACATGTCATGGTCTATCCATCCGTGCCACTGGTTGGATTTATAGCATGCTGTAGCTTGTTGTAATCTTGCTCCAAACTTGCTAAATAATGTTGCTGTCAGCCTGTTAACATTAAGTTCAATGTTGCCATGTTTGTTGTTAGTGATCCATGCATCCTATGAACTTTCTCTTGCCATTTATAGCTTCATAAACATGTATTCTTACTGTTGGTTGCCTTGCCATGCCATGTAATGCTCTGTGGTGAGTGGTTCAAGCTCACCAACATGCCTACTTATTGTTGTTCCTGCCATGTATGAATCTGTCATCATTTGCCATGTTTACATGGGTGCCATCATATATTCTGTGCCCTTTTGGCTCATGGTCAGTAAGGGACTTTTGTTATATGCAATCAGTAGATTTATTCGATTCCTTTGTTTGCCATGATAAGTTTCTGTAACATGTTGTTTGATAGCTCTAAACATTGCAACATGATGTTATTTCTGCAAAGTTTGAAAATGTTATTATTTGCAATCTTGCCATGTCATTTTGAGCATGTTCTAGTAGTTTCTGGAGATAGCTCAGTGTTCGTGTTTTGTCATGCATTACCTGTACATCATGTCCATGCCTTTTGTTTTCATATTGTGGTAATTTAGCATGTTGTTTTGGTCCTTGCTAGATGCCTAGTTGCTGTTTTGGACAGCTTGTCCTTTAAACTTGTATAGAGTGTATGTGTTGAACCGTTGCTCCGTTTTGAGTGTGCTCTATATGAAACTTGCTTGTTTTTGCATGAAGTTTCATATTATCATGTTGCACCCTTGTTTTGAGGTGTTTGCTTGATGTTTGTATGCATTTTGCATCAATGCCATGTTTAACTTGTTTTGCTCATATCTTCTAGGCCGTAGCTCTGAACTAAATGAACTTTATATGTAACTTGACTAGAATTTCGTATAGATCCTCTTGGTGCTATTTAACTTGCTGTTTAACAACTTCAACTTAATGTTTGTTCAGATCTGGACCAATTTCTAAAATTGCATATGAGGACTTACCGGAATTGTTATATGTTGTTTCCGGCCTCATTTAAACTTGCTTTGATGTGTTGTTCTTGTTTACATCATCTCTTGCCATGAGTAGCTTCATGTAGCTTTGTCATGCATCATGCTTGGTTGTGCATCATGTCTTGTTCATGTGTGGTGTGTTTACCATGTTGTGTGCTTCTTCTCGATAGTTCCTGTTTCGTTGCGATCGTGAGGATTCGTTCGTCTACGCTTGGTTCGTCTACGTGGGTTCATCTTCTTCATGGACTCGTTCTTCTTCCTAGTGGGATTTCAGGCAAGATGACCGCTACCCTGGATCTCACTACTATCATTGCTATGCTAGTTGCTTCGTTCTATCGCTTTGCTGCGCTACCTATCACTTGCTCTTCAAGCCTCCCAAATTGCCATGCCAGCCTCTAACCTTTTTCACCCTTCCTAGCAAACCGTTGTTCGGCTATATTACCGCTTTGCTCGGCCCCTCTTATAGCGTTGTTAGTTGCAGGTGAAGTTGAAGATTGCTCCATGGTGGACAGGATTATGTTGGGATATCACAATATCTCTTATTTAATTAATGCATCTATATACCTGGTAAAGGGTGGAAGACTCGGCCTTATGCCTGGTGCTTTGTTCCACTCTTGCCACCCTAGTTTCTATCATACCGGTGTTATGTTCCCGGGTTTTGCGTTCCTTATGCGGTTGGGTGATTTATGGGACCCCCTTGAGAGTTTGCTTTGAATAAAACTCCTCCAGCAAGGCCCAACCTTGGTTTTACCATTTGCCTCACCTAGCCCTTTTCCCCTTGGGTTTCCGGAGCCCGAGGGTCATCTTTATTTTACCCCCCTGGGCCAGTGCTCGTCATGAGTGTTGGTCCAACCTGTCAGCCGTCGATGGCCACCAGGGGCAACTCTGGGATGGCCTACCGGAAGTTTGGACAATCCGGTGTGCCCCGAGAACGAGATATGTGCAGCTCCTATCAGGATTTGTTGGCACATTCGGGCGGCTTTGCTGGTCTTGTTTTACCATTGTCGAATTGTCTTGTAAACCGGGATTCCGAGACTAACCGGGTCTTCCTGGGAGAAGGAATATCCTTCATTGATCACGAGAGCTTATCATGGGCTAAGTTGGGACACCCCTGCAGGGACTTTCAAAAGCCGTGCCCACGGTTATGTGGCAGATGGGAATTTTTTAATGTCCGGTTGTAGATAACTTGACACCAGATCTGAATTAAAACGCATCAACCGCGTGTGTAGCCGTGATGGTCTATTTTCGGCGGAGTCTGGGAAGTGAACACGGTTTTGGGTTATGTTTGAAGTAAGTAGGAGTTCAGGATCACCTCTTGATCATTGCTAGCTTCACGACCGTTCATTTGCTTCTTTTCTCGCTCTTATTTGCGTATGTTAGCCACCATATATGCTTAGTCGCTGCTGCAACCTCACCACTTTACCCCTTCCTTACCCTTTAAGCTTGCTAGTCTTGATACCCATGGTAATGGGATTGCTTAGTCCTCGTGGCTAACAGTTTACTACAACAACAGTTGTAGGTACAGGTTTATGCGATGATCATGACGCGAGAGCGATGTTTTCTTGTTTTGGGAGTTCTTCTTCTGCTTCTTCTTCGATCAGGGGATATGTTCCAGGTCGGTAGCCTGGGCTAGTAGGGTGGATGTCGTTTGAGTTTCTGTTTGTGATTCATCCGTAGTCGGGTGGTGCTCTTATGTAAGATGATGTTGTATTCGTGTGGCATTGTATGCCTTATGTATGTATCCCTACCTATTATGTAATGTTGATGTAATGATATCCACCTTGCAAAAGCGTTTCAATATGCGGGTCTATCCTTGGTGGGACCTTCGAGTTCCTTTTGTATAGGGTCACATATTGGGCGTGACAAGTTGGTATCAGAGCCTCAACCGACCGTAGGAGCCCCCTTGTTCGATCGTGTAATTTGGCCGTTGTTGAGTCTAGAAGAAAACTTTTTCGGAGTCTAGTTATATCAAAGAGTAGGAATTCTTTTTACTCCTCAGCCCCTTCGTCACTCTGGTAAGGAATCTTGACGTAGGTGTTTTGAATTACTTCTCTTCCCTTTCAAATTTTTCTTTAGGTTCACGCAGTTGGTTTTCCGATCGTTGGTTCTCAGCTCTTTTATCCGGTGCATTTCTCGTCAAGTTGACTCGAGCCTCTTCATATTTGCCAAGTTCAATCCTTAGTTGTTTTCTTTTTCCCACCCGCCCACCCCTTTTTCTTCTCGGAGTTGGAGTCTGTAATCGAGTATCCATCCTACTCGTGCGAAGCCTTTGCTTTCTTTCCTCGATGATTTCAACCGGTGTTTTTTCTTCAAGATATTCGTCGATTTCCCCTTCCAAGTTGCCTTTGTTTTCCCGCCCTCCCACCCTTTTCTTCCTGGAGTCTGACTCTCTCTCGACCATCAATTTTCATTCATACA
>NC_057801.1:79120413-79123039 GCF_018294505.1 Triticum aestivum | reverse complement strand
GTCGATTTCCCCTTCCAAGTTGCCTTTGTTTTCCCGCCCTCCCACCCTTTTCTTCCTTGAGTCTGACTCTCTCTCGACCATCAATTTTCATTCATACAGAGCCTCTTCAGTCTTCCCTCAATCATTTCTACCGGTGAATTCTCATTTTGTTCGACATTCTTCATCTCCTTTTCTTTTCCGGTGGATTCAATTCAAGTTTTTGGTTGATCATATTCTTTTCCTTGGATCAAGTGTTTTCCACGCTCGTTCACCTCTCGCCAGTTTATCCTTCCGGAGTGTTCAAGACATCTCAGGAGATTCGTCTGTGTTCCAATTAATTCGAGGTTGTCACCTCATTCAAATATTTCAATTGTTCCGGTGCATCATCTTTCTGTTCAACATCCTTTTCAACGGTGTTTTCTTTTAGTGGGCCCTAACCCACAGGTCTTTTCCCAGGATCTTACCTGACTCTTCTGATTTCCCGGAGCTATTCTCAAATTCTTTTTGAAGTTTGACGTAAGAATTGATTTCAGTAGTCAGATGCCATCTCCAAGATCGCTTTCAAATTCTTTTCATCTTTGGTTCAACCCTTCCTCTTTTACATTCTACCGGAGTACCTCAGTAATTTTGGTGGCGTTCCTCATCGTCTTTTGAAGATTGAAGAAGAGTTTTTCCTCTAAATCTTGCCTGTTCTCCTGAAGATTCGTGGTTCCAACTTCATGTTATCCTCACGAATTATTCCATTTGTCAGATGTTCTTTGCTTACCCATCCGGAGCATGTCAGGAGTTGTTTTTCCATTTCTTTCACCGTAGGCCATAATTCCAGTTATCGTTCTCTAATTATCCCGGCACTTCGTTCAAGTGTTCTTTAATCAGCTCATGATCTCTTTGTTCTTTTGCATCTAAATCCCCTCTAGCATATTTGTTCTTATAATTCTTCCCGGTGATTCATTCTCTTTCGTCAGTCATTTTTGAATTCTTACGGTGGTTCGTTCAAGATTATTTTTCTTTGATTACCATATTAATCCATTCGTTCTTTCCAATCCTATCGGTGATTCATGAAGACTTTCTCAAGTTTTGTGCTATACTCTCCTTAATCCTTTTCAAGAAGAATAAGTAGTATGTAAAATCCATTGCTTGTCATCAATTTAATTTGATGAAGGATAAGCATACAATAAATCTTATTCTTATTTCCTCAAAGTGATTAATCCCTTCCTTCGGAGTTTGTTCTTGATGAATAAATTCTAGTTCCAAGTCTTTTCATCTTTTCTTTTCCGGAGTACAAATTTACTTGGCCATCTCGTCGGAACCTCCATTTGAATCATCGCAAGGCTTGAATCTTTATTCTTTCATCCTTCATTTCTATCTCATCATCCTTTTGTCACCGGAGTTCTTCATGGTGGTTCTTCATGATTTAATTCATTCTTCAAGAGTTCATCAAGACTTGGTTGGAGAAATTCAAGTAGCTTTTCTTCTCGCGTCTCAAAGTGTAATTAATTCTCCGTGTTCTCTGAAGTGGAGTTTTGCATTTCTTCGTTCTTCTCAGATATTCAACTCCGTTCTAACCCTCTTCTAAAGATGCTTTCAATTTCATCGTGGCACAAGTTGTCATTTTCTTCTCCGTTCTTTCATTCAACTCTTTCAATTCTTTCCGGAGGTTTTGTGTCATGTCTTCATCAAGTGTCCTCCCATTTTGTGTAGCTCGTGTTCTATTCCTCCATGTTTCAGCCGGAGTGCTGCGTAAATCCTTTTCAGTCTTAGTCGTTTCTTATCTCGTTCTAACCGGAGTGGTTTCATAGTCTATCTGATTCTGTGAGCTTTTGATTCTCGTCATTCTCGTCGTTCCTCTATTCTTCTTGAGTGCTCTCGATTCTTTGCTTCTTCTCTTGAGTTCTTGTTTCACCTCATCCATTTTCCCTTCCGTCTCGGTCCTAAGATCTCGGGACGAGATCTCTTGTTAGTAGAGGAGAGTTGTAACGCCCCGGATCCGATGCGCCAGGTGTCTGCCAGTTATTTGCTGTCATTGCCATGTCATTTGCTTGTGTGTTGCATATTGTCATGTCATCTAGTGCATCTCATTTTGCATACGTGTTCGTCTCATGCATCCGAGCATTTCCCCGTTGTCCGTTTTGCAATCCGACACTCCTATGTCATCCGGCGTCCCCTTCTTGTCTCTTTTCGTGAGCGGGTATTAAACATTCTCGGAATGGACCGAGATTTTCCAAGCGGCCTTGGTATACCACCGGTAGACCGCCTGTCAAGTTTCGTGCCATTTGGAGGTTGTTTGATACTCCAACGGTTAACCGGGGAACCGTAAAGGCCTCGTGTGTGTTGCAGCCCAACACCC
Organism: Triticum aestivum; assembly: GCF_018294505.1. NCBI lineage: Eukaryota > Viridiplantae > Streptophyta > Magnoliopsida > Poales > Poaceae > Triticum > Triticum aestivum. The sequence continues at coordinate 79,120,713 of NC_057801.1, read as the reverse complement.
CTCCAAATCAGCCCACTAATCCATCCAAACCCCTTCCATGCTCTCGGTCGTTCGATCACGATCATGTGGGCGAAAACCGCACCTCATTTGGACTCTCCTAGCTCCCTCTAGCTATAAATAGATCCACCACGTCCAAATCCCGGGTCCGCCGCCGCCCTAAATTTTTCCCCTCCACCGCCGCCGGACGCGTCCGCGACGGCCGGACACGTCCGCGCCGCTCTCCCCGTCCAACCGCAATGTGCCACGTGGCGCCCCCGCGCCCACATCGCCACCGGCCCGCCTAGGCCCGAGCGGGGCCCG